>NC_053496.1:16175086-16212586 GCF_905171775.1 Rana temporaria
GACCCAATGTGAGTAAGTCACCATAAAGACAGCATGGTAGTCAAATTAGAGGGGGCTCTTGATAAGTATCTTAGAAACAAACTCAGTTCACATGAATCCAGCCTGTCAATCACAATCCCGAGAGACTGATAAAGGTGCTGTCTAATGTGCCTCCACTACTCATTCCTCCAGAGTTGTGCCTCACTAAGACAGGAGGTGTGTTACTGGTCAGTTTTTGAGGGGAAAACAGAGTGAAAAGAAGTAAGCTGCAATATACTGTAATACATTTTTGGTTTTGGGTTTATTATCGCTTTAAAATGTTCCCGTTACTTGTAACTGAAAGAATGATGTCATAGTTAAGCTAGCAGCCCTGGACTGCCATCTGCTGAAGCTCAGTTCCCAGTATGCTTTGCTGGGGGCCCCAGGGCAGCCATCACAAGTTTTGGGGCCCCTTACACAGCTTTAGGCAGGGCCCCCCTGGAGCAGAGAACCAGGGGGGGGGGGGGAGCTGACCGGAAAAAACAAGTGTAATCTCTTCTCTCCTGACGTGAGATAATAAATAGGGGGTGGAGGCCCCTTACAGGTGTAATGCAAAAAAAAAAATGCGAGGGGGGCTGGCCGGGCCTGTAAGGGGCCCTGGGGACCATCGGGCCCCTTACAGGTGTAATGCAAAAAATAAATAAATTGAAAAAAAAAAGAAAAAACGAGAGGGCGGGCCAGCCGGGCCTGTAAGGGGTCCTGTGGACCATCAGGCCCCTTATAGGTGTAATGCAAAAAAAAAATAAAAAATAATAATAATAATAAATAAATAAATAAATAAATAAAATAAAAAATAGGGAGAGGGCCAGCTGGGCCCCTGGGACCGCCGGGCCCCTTTCAGGTGTAATGCCTGTACCCCCCTGATGGCACCCCCCTGACGGCGGGCCAGCTGGGCCTGTAAGGGGCCCTGGGGACCATCAGGCCCCTTACAGGTGTAATGCAAAAAATAAATAAATAGAAAAAAAAAAGTAAAAACTAGAGGGCGGCCAGCCGGGCCTGTAAGGGGCCCTGTGGATCATCAGGCCCCTTACAGGTGTAATGAAAAAAAAAATAATAATAATAATAATAATAATAATAATAATAAATAAATAAATAAATCGGAAGAGGGCCAGCCGGGCCCCTGGGGACCGTCGGGCCCCTTACAGGTGTAATGCCTGTACCCCCCTGATGGCACCCCCTGATGGCGGGCCAGCTGGGCCTGTAAGGGGCCCTGGGGACCATCAGGCCCCTTACAGGTGTAATGCAAAAAATAAATAAATAGAAAAAAAAAAGAAAAAACTAGAGGGCGGGCCACCCGGGCCTGTAAGGGGTCCTGTGGACCATCAGGCCCCTTACAGGTGTAATGCAAAATAATAATATTAATAATAATAATAATAATAATAAATAAATAAATGGCGGGCCAGCCGGGTCTGCAAGGGGCCCTGGGGACCATCAGGCCCCTTACAGGTGTAAGGAAAAAAAATTATAATAATAATAATAATAAATAAAAAAAAAATCGGGAGAGGGCCAGCCGGGCCCCTGGGGACCATCGGGCCCCTTACAGGTGTAATGCCTGTACCCCCTGATGACAGCCCTGCTGGGTACCACTGTCTGAATTTTCATTCAAAGATTTATTTCTAAGCGGTATAAATAATGAGAGCACTAAGGCTGATTTATCGAAAGGCAGGGGAGCAAAGACAGAACGTGACGGTTGTCCACAGCAACCAATCAGATAGCTTATATTTGTCAAACCGAGCTGAGGAAAAACAGAAGCTGAAATCTGATTGGTTACCAGAGCCAACACCCCTCTAGGTTCACACATCCAGTTAATGATGGAGGCTCTACAAGTCCCAGCAAACCCTATCGCTATACTAGCCGTTGTCGTTACTATGAGCATTAGCTCCGGATTTCATAAATCTGCCTTGGTTGGAAGGAAAAAAAATCCCAGAATCCTTTAGGAACCGTCCTTGACTTCTGTCTAATTGTGGACCAGTGTTGCATGTCAATGGACAGACGAGCCCATTCATTCTATTGATTCCCCTTTAACCCCTTGTGCTCCACCCTGTAGCATCACCTTGTTCTGCTGTCACCTGGTGCCCCCTATGGCGTCCCATAGAGATGGCATCCTGCGCCCCCCCCTCCGTCTCCATGCCCTGGGCTAGGCTCCTGGCTGTACCATCCCAGCCTGCCCTGTCTGCCTCGGCTCCCCCGTTGATAGAGCACAAGGCATCAGAATTTCATCAAAGTTCTATTAAGTGAAACATAGGTTGGAGGGCAGCCCCTGATTGGAACAGTTTAAATTTTAATTGTGTTTTTAATTTGACATATAGTTGCAGAAAAGAATGACACTACAACGCCAAGGGCCGGTCGATTTTCTTAATTCCTCCCAGAGGAATTGATGGGTTTATCAGGCAACTAGATTGGAAAGCCATTAAAAGGCATTCTCTGGCTGGACCGTTAATTGGAACTTGATGGATGGAGGGGGGGGGGAGGCAGAGAGGGGGGAGGCAGGCTAAAGCAATGCTGATCCAATCTGTAGGACTTTCTGTTTTCCAATAAATTACCCAATTCATTATCCAAGCACAGATTACATAAATTGTACACCTCTAGGGCTCAGGGTTCTCCAAAAGACCCCCCCTTTTTTTTCCTCCCCCCCCTCCCTAGCCAGAGTGCCATTTGCTCCAAAATATCTTCTGAATGAAAATCGAAAAATAATCAACGTTTGTACTTAGAAAATTTATTGCAATCATTTTCTCTGGTAATTTCCTTATTTTAAAGTTTGGACATGTCATATATCATAACCTCAGTCCCTGTTAACAAAGAAAAAAAATCTAGAAAAGGGGGGGAGGGGTGAGGGGGGGGGGCGAGAGGGAGCAGGCTGTGCTTAATATTTAGTAAAGCTTGATTCCAAGATCAAACGTGTTTATGATTCCATCTGTCATTTAGCCCCATAGACTTCTCCCAATATAACAGCTGAGCTACAAGCCTATTTTCTAAGTGCAGCAAAAAAAAGAAAAGAGGAGGAGAAAAAGATCAATTTTTATTAAGGCTTCATGAAAGCTCACAGCCAACCTCGACGGGAACAATATTGCCGAGCCAATACACGTTAACCCTTCCCTGATGGCGAGGAGCAGATATTGCCGAGCTTTACCGGCTACTTACTACAGGGGGGGGCTTCTGATTGGACAGCCGGTATACAGTGGCGGGTGGTGCTCAACATTTTTGGGGGGGCGCAAACAAATGAAAAAAAAACACCACTGTGCCCATCAAATGCAGCCACTGTGCCCATCAATTGCCACCACTGTGCTCATCAAATGCAGCCACTCTGCCCATTAAACGCAGCTTCTGTGCCCATCAATTGCCACCACTGTGCCCATTAAATGTAGCCACTGTGCCCATCAAACGCAGCCACTGTGCCCATCAATTGTAGCCACTATGCCCATCAATTGTCGCCACTGTGCCATCAATTGTCGCCACTGTGCCATCAATTGTAGCCACAATGCCCATCAATTGTCGCCACTGTGCCATCAATTGTCGCCACTGTGCCATCAATTGTCAACACTGTGCCATCAATTGTCGCCACTGTGCCATCAAACGCAGCCACTGTGCCATCAAACGCAGCCACTGTGCCATCAATTACCACCACTGTGCCATCAATTGCCACCACTGTGCCATCAATTATCACCACTGTGCCCATCAATTGTTGCCACTGTGCCCATCAGGTATCACCACTGTGCCCATCAATTGTTGCCACTGTGCCCATCAATTGTCGCCACTGTGCCCATCAATTGTCGCCACTGTGCCATCAATTGTTGCCGCTGTGCCATGCCATCAAACGCAGCCACTGTGCCATCAATTGTCACCACTGTGCCATCAATTGTCACCACTGTGCCATCAATTGTCACCACTGTGCCCATCAATTGCCACCACTGTGCCCATCAAACCCAGCCACTGTGCCCATCAATTGTAGCCACTATGCCCATCAATTGTCGCCACTGTGCCATCAATTGTCGCCACTGTGCTATCAATTGTCAACACTGTGCCATCAATTGTCGCCACTGTGCCATCAAACGCAGCCACTGTGCCATCAAACGCAGCCACTGTGTCATTGCTGGTAAAAAATATATAAATAATAAAAATGCCATAAATCTGTCCCGTATTTTGTAGACGCTATAATTTTTGCTCAAACCAATCAATATACGCTTATTGCGATTTTTTTTAATCAAAAATATGCAGAAGAATACATATCGGCCTAAACTGATGAATAAATTCTTTTTTTTTTTTTAATTGGGATATTTATTATAGCTAAAAGTAAAAAAAAAATGTTTTAATTTTTTTTTTTTAAATTGTTGCCTTTTTTTGTTTATAGCGCAAAAAATAACTTAACTTACTTTGCCCAGCCGTGCCATTCTGCCGACGTAAAAGTACATGTCGCGGTCGGCGAGCGGTTAAGGGGGCAAATCCTTCCGGTCCTTAAGTGGTTAAAGCACAATGAACATTCGCTTTGCAAAGTGAATGTTCGCTGAGCTTAGAAAAAAAAAGTGAAGCTGTGTTCACTTCAATCAGCCAATCATGTCCTAGAAAAAAATAAATACGTTTTTGTTTAAACTTCTCTTACGAAGCTTCATCTTATTCACTAACATTCCCTTTAGTAAATTAACCAGGTTGCATAAGCTGAGCCCTGTAGTTTGGTAAACGCAAAGGGTTCCGTCGGCGTGCACGCAGTTTTCGGCATTTCATTGGGGGGACGACTCTTGCAGCGCTGGGGCTCTCAGCGCCGGCTTAAGCTCAGGATCAGCTTGCAGGCTCTCAGCTAGGAAGGAGTCAACGCTTCTTCTTGGATTACACCTGAGCTGCTACACCCCCCCCCCCCCCCCCCTCCACACTTTCTTGGACTTGTAAATATTTCATCACACTTCAGAATAAAGTGTGGATTCCAAAGGCTCTGCCTGGTAATAGGTGGATGCTGCTCCAAGGACAGATCCAGAACATACCAGAAAACTGAAATACTATCCGGATCACTGTACTCTTTTTACCTATCGTTAGTCTTTATTTACTCTGTCCACCCAAAACTGATATCTGAATTATGGAAGGATTCTGACAACTTGACTTATCCAGCTTTTTATATCTCTCTGATGCTCCAGTGGTGACCATAGGCGTGCGCACAGGGTGTGCCAGGTGTGCCCAGACATACCCTAGTCACCCCATGCATCCCGCAGTGCTGTCAGCTTTCCACTGGTTGCTCCTGCTGGCACACGCAGATGATGTTTCAGGATGAGTGGGGGAAGTTGTAATGTTTTTTTTACCAGCCCCATACCTTTCTGAATGAAAACAGTGATTGGTAGCATGTGTTTGAGCTTTGGGGTGCACGCCCTAATACAATAGGCTGCGCACACCTATGGCGGTGACATTGTCCTGGGGTGTGTGAACTAGACATGTGCATTTGTTGTCGTCCGAATGCATTTTCCTCCGAATTTCAGGTATTTTCATTATCGTTTTAACAAACGAAAACGAATGCGCAGAATCCGAAAGATCCGACATAAAAAAATGCTTTATTTTCGTTGCTACAACAGTTGGAGATTCGAAATGACGCTGACAATAGCAATCTGTGTCTATCAAATCTGCGGTCGAATGTGCCTAACCTAACTCTATTAGTCCAAGATTATTCTACATAGAGAGAAAAGATTCGACATAGAGAGAAAAGATTCGACATTATAGAGAGAAAAGATTCGACATTATAGAGAGAAAAGATTCGACATTATAGAGAGGAAAGATTCGACATTATAGAGAGAAAAGATTCGACATTATAGAAAGAAAAGATTCGACATTATAGAGAGAAAAGATTCGACATTATAGAGAGGAAAGATTTGACATTATAGAGAGAAAAGATTCGACATTATAGAGAGAAAAGATTCAACATTATAGAGACAAAAAATTTGACATTATAGAAAGAAAAGATTCAACATTATAGAAAGAAAAGATTTGACATTATAGAGAGAAAAGATTCAACATTATAGAGAGAAAAGATTTGACATTATAGAGAGAAAAGATTCGACATTATAGAGAGAAAAGATTCGACATTATAGAGAGAAAAGATTCGACATTATAGAGAGAAAAGATTCGACATTATAGAGAGAAAAGATTCGACATTATAGAGAGAAAAGATTCGACATTATAGAGAGAAAAGATTCGACATTATAGAGAGAAAAGATTTGACATTATAGAGAGGAAAGATTCGACATTATAGAGAGGAAAGATTCGACATTATAGAGAGAAAAGATTCAACATTATAGAGAGAAAAGATTCGACATTATAGAGAGAAAAGATTCGACATTATAGAGAGAAAAGATTCAACATTATAGAGAGAAAAGATTCGACATTATAGAGAGAAAAGATTCGACATTATAGAGAGAAAAGATTCAACATTATAGAGAGAAAAGATTCGACATTATAGAGAGAAAAGATTCAACATTATAGAGAGAAAAGATTCGACATTATAGAGACAGCGTTGGGGTTGACCATTCGACATGAACGACGAAGATTCGACGAAGCAGCGAAAAAACATACAAATGTTGAATCTGCCATTGAAAGATTATGGTGTCTGTCGAAAGTTCTAAGAAGATTCGACAAGCAGCTAAACTGTAATAGCCAGATTCATAGAGAGTTACGCCGGCGTATCAGTAGATATGCCGACATAACTCTGAATCTACGTTGGCGTTAATTTAGGCGTAAGTCTCCTACGCCGTTGTATCTTAAAGTGTAATTTTTAGGCTGGCCGCTAGGTGGCGCTTCCGTTGAGTTCGGCGTAGAATATGTAAATGACTAGAAACGCCGATTCACGAACGTACGTGCGCCCGTCGCAGTAAAGATACGCCGTTTCCGTAAGAGATACGCCACGTAAAGATAAAGCTGCCCCCTAGGAGGCGTAGTCAATGTTAAGTGAAATTTGAAAATTTCACGTCGTTTGCGTAAGTCGTCCGTGATTGGGGCTGGACGTAATTTACGTTCACGTCGAAACCAATACGTCCTTGCGGCGTACTTTGGAGCAATGCACACTGGGATATGTCCACGGACGGCGCATGCGCCATTCGTAAAAAACGTCACTCACGTCGGGTCACCCCTCCATTAACATAAAACACGCCCCCTCATCCTCATTTGAATTAGGCGCGCTTACGCCGGCCCCATTTACGCTACGCCGCCGTAAGTTAGGAGGCAAGTGCTTTGTGAATACAGTACTTGCCTCTCTGACTTAAGGCGGCGTAGCGTAAATACGCTGCACCGCCTTAAAGATACGCGCCCCTACCTGAATCCAGCTAATGGACGCCAATTTTCGGACGAATGCATTTTATAACGAAACAAAATAAATAAAAATGAATTTCGGGAGTAACTAAATAAATGTATTTTTCGGACAAAAACAAAATTCCGAAACTAAATATTTCAGTGTGAACTAGAGGACTGGCCGAACAGAATTACAAATATGTTAGCAGGTAGAACACTTCAACCAAGTAGAGTTCTGCTTCGAATAACGAAAGAACCATTCTGCTCTCCAAAGTCCTCGTTTTTTTTTTTTACATTGTTCAGTTTAGCCAGGCCTCCATCTCTAGTTATTCAGGCTATTTATGAAACAGGCCCGGCGCTCAGGTTTTAGTAGCGGCTGTCCAACGGAATCAATTTTTTATAAGCCTCCTGAATTAAGTGGGAAGTGTGCGTTTCACTTTCCCCCTGCAGAAGAGCCCGGGCGGCCGCCATGTAGACGCGGGCTCCTGTACGGCCTGGATATGAGGTGTCTAAAAACGGGAATAAGACTTTGATTTGTGGAGTATGCCTAGTTACAGAGTTGGAGAACCAGCCCGAAAGGCCTTTGAGATCCTCCGTTCAGCTGACAGATGTGCTCATTTAACAAGCTTGAAGCTGAAATGGGTGTATAAAACCTGCCCATTTAGCTCTGACAGAGGAGATTTCACGGCCTGTCTAGAGAGGTTGTAAATTCTGTCCCCAACTGTGCCACAGCCAAGTAGCCCGATGTATCTAGCCACGGCAGGCAAGGACCCCCCGCTCCTAACATATGCCTCGCTATGCTGGATACTATTGACTGGCAGGCCCATTACTAACCATCTTCATTTCATGAACCCTAGTGTCCCCCTAACAGGCTTGTCTTTCCCAGGATAGGAAGGCCTAGAACACTGATCCACATACTCCGCCATTATGAGTGTCTGACAATAGTACAACTGCATAGCTCCCAACTGTCCCTGATTTCGAGGGACTGTCCCTGATTTCGAGGGACTGTCCCCGCAGGCCCGTCGGTACAGGACAGGCAAAACAAACAATTGCTTGGGGCCCCCGAGCTGGCCTGGGGCCCCCAACTTCCCCTTCCCAGGCTGTAACGTGGCAGAGCTCCTCTTCCTTCCTCCTGGAGTCTTGTTAGTCCGGTCGGGTACCGCGCGTGGTACAGGAGAATTTGTTTCCTGTTCCCGGCCAGACTGACAGGAAGTGCACACTGAGGCCCCGTACACACGACCGAGTTTCTCTGCAGAATTCAGCCAGAAACTCGATCGGAGCTGAATTCTGCCGAGAAACCCGGCCGTGTGTACACTTTCGGCCGAGGAAGCCGACGAGTTCCTCGTCGAGCCAAATAGAGAACATGTTCTCTATTTCCTCGTTGTTCAATGAGGAAAGTTGGCTCGCCAAGATCCTCGGCGGCTTCACACAGAACTCGACGAGCAAAACGATGAGTTTTGCTCGTCGAGTTCCTCGGACGTGTGTACGGGGCCTGAGTGCTCACTTCCTTTCAGTCCGGCCGGGAACACAGGAAACTGAATCTCCTGTACCGCGCAGTGCCCGGGCACTATCTGATAGGGGATTGGGGACCCATAATGATAGAAAACCGGACTGACAGAATGAAGAGGAGCTCGGCCACTCTACAGCAGCAACCTACAGGGAAGAAGGGGAGGTGAGAATGGAAAAAAATAGGGACTGGGAGGGGGGAGGGGTAAGTAAGAACATGGGTGTAAAAAATGTGTGTAGCGCTAACGTAGGCTTTGCGTGCGGGGGGGGGGTTCTTGGGGGCCCCCATTTTGCTTGGGGGCCCCGAAATTCCTTCAAACGGCCCTGTGTCCCCGATTTGGAGTTATGCCCCTCTGTCCCTCATTCCTCCTCATTTTGGTCTGATCTATAAAGTTGTATATAAAATGCACTTTTTATCTATCAAAAAGTGTTTTCCAGCCCTAAACCTTTCATCTGATATCTAAATTGCTGCATTTGTAAATCCCAAGAACCAACATGAAGGAATAGAAGTAGTAAAAACTGGGCGTTCCTAGTCACCAGATTTCTGGAAATAGCCGAGCCGTGAGTCGGCACTATACGGCGCCTGCGCCCGCCGTGTAGAGCTGACTTGCAGCTCGGCCATTTCCCGACATCTGGTGACGCGCGTTGTGCGACAGGTCACCTGTTTCACAAGCCGTCAATCATCGGACGGAAGGATAGGAACGCCCAGTCCCGCAGTCATCGGAACCCGGAAGCCCTGGACAAAAACAGAATATAAAGGTAACGCCGAAAGAAAAAAACGCCGAAAGTAAATGCCCTTACTATGCTGGCTCTGCTAGATGTAATATTATTTTTTTTTTGGGTGAACCCCCGCTTTAAGTGAGGCTTCATAAGGCTTCGGTTAAGCTTTGGTGGAGCTTTGATGAGCCTTTGATGAGTCTTCATTGGTGCTTCACGAGGCTTCGATGAGCCTTTGGTGGGGCTTAAAGTGGTTGTAAACCCTTTACAATCACTTTAACCTACAGGTAAGCCTAGATTAAGGCTTACCTGTAGGTACTTGAAATATTTCCCAGACCTGCACGGCCTAGGAGATATTTGCAAATGGCCGTACTGCGATTTGTTCTGCTCATGCGCCAGAGTTAGAAAGGGCACGCTGTACCCTTTCTAAGTCGGGTCATGCCGTGTGTAGAGGCTCCGGCCTCGTATACATGACCGAGTTTCTCGGCAAAAACCAGCAACTTGCTGGGAGATATTTTTTGCCGAGGAAACCGGTCCTGTGTACATTTTCGTCGAGGAAACTGTCGAGAAACTTGACGAGCCAAAAAGAGAGCATGTTCTCCATTTCCTTGACGGGAATGGAGAAAATTGTCCTAGCAAGGAACTCGATGAGGAAAACGATGTGTTTCACCCGTCGAGTTCCTCGGTCGTGTGTACGAGGCTTCCCACGCACATGCTCACAGAGCCGGAGTTTGCGGCCCCCTGAAGGAAGAGGGGTGAAGAATGGGCACTCGCTACTCGCGAGGAAGACGGGGACATCGCAGGCTTCTCCTGCAGGTAAGTGTCACATAATGGGCTACTAGGCGATGCATAGTAGCCCATTATGCTTTACCTTTGCAGGGAAACAAAGAGGAAGTAACACCCAACAGGGTTTACTTCCTCTTTAAGTGAGGCTTCATGAGGCTTCGATGAGCCTTTGTTGTGGCTTAAAGCGGATGTGCCACTAAAAAAATATATTAAAAGCCAGCAGCTACAAATACTGCAGCTGCTGACTTTTAATATAAGGACACTTACCTGTCCTGGAGTCCAGCGCCGATCGCAGCAGATGACGAGCGATCGCTCGTCACCCTGCTGCTCCCCCCTCCATCCACGGTGAGGGAACCAGGAAGTGAAGCGCTCCGGCTTCACTGCCCGGTTCCCTACGGCGCATGCGCGAGTCGCGCTGCGCCCACCGATTGGCTCCCGCTGTGTGCTGGGAGCCGAGTGTTCCCAGCATACAACGGGGGACGGACGGGAAGCAGAGAAAAAACCCGTCTTTTGCCCGTATCGTAGGGCCGGAAGTGGGTGCAGATACCTGTCTGTAGACAGGTATCTGCACCCCCCTCCCCCCTGAAAGGTGTCAAATGTGACACCGGAGGGGGGGGGTGCCGATCAGCGGGACTCCACTTTAGAGTGGAGATATGCTTTAATTGAGGCTTTATGAGGCTTCGGTGGGGCATCAGTGGGGCTTCATGAGGCTTCGATGAGACTTCAAATAGAGCCTTTGGTTTGGGCTTGAGTGAGGCGTTATGAGGCTTTGATGAGCCTTTGGTGGGGCTTTAGTGAGGCTTCAAGCAAGCTTTGCCATAGACTTCTATGGAGGCTTTGAAGATGCTTTGAAGCACCACTAAAGCTACATGGGGTATAATTTTTGAAGCAAAGCCAAAGCAAAAGCAAGGTGTAAACAGGACTGTAAGCTAACCATTTTATTGAGTGACCGGAGCATTGACTGGCGTTCAGAGAGCTTTCAGAAAGCCTGTCCGAAGCCTTGTTTTGAAGCAAGTGTAAATGAGCCCTAAATAAACCTGCTAGCGTTATATAAAACTGCCAGGCAGATGAGAGTTCTATTAATATCTGGAATAAAAGGCCCAACCTGCACTTCTGACCCCCGGGCCTTCACATTTTGGCCGGCCATAGGGTTCAGCTTTTATCCAGGCCCACCTTTTGCTTACCTCTCACCAAAGGTTATTAGATATTCCTTTTATTGCTTGTGTTTCCCTGTTCATTGTGCATAATAGCTGTCCACAGGGCTGACAGGTAATTGATACAAAGACGTTATCACACATTTAATTACTGTAACACCTTATCTTGACAGCTGAGATACCAGGCCGGACATATGCTGGATTGGCTTTATGCTGTCATTGCTGCCGGGACTCTTATTTAATTACCTGTCATTACACTAAAGTAAAAGTGAGTGTGAGGGAATATGCAGCTCATGAAAAATATATATAGACTTGCACCTAAATAGGGAAACCGTAGTCCTTGAAAAAAAAAAATATATACATATATATATACACACACACTCTATGGTCAAAAGTATTGGGACACCTGCCTTTACACGCACATGAACTTTAACGGCATCCCAGTCTTAGTCCGTAGGGTTCAATATTGAGTTGGCCCCGCCCTTTGCACCTGAAACAGCTTCAACTCTTCTGAGAAGGCCGTCCACAAGGAGTGTGTCTATGGGAATGTTCCAGAAGCGCATTTGTGAGGTCAGGCACTGATGTTGGACAAGAAGGCCTTGCTTGCAGTCTCCGCTCCAATTCATCCCTGCATGCTCAGAAGCAAGTTATGAGACGGGAGCGCTCGTTCTGGTAAAACTACTGTTCGGAATGGAGTAAGCAAATTCATCACGCTGTAACAGACAGAAAAGCGCAAATCGTCTTTTACTAACACGAAATCAGCTAAAGCAGCCCCAAGGGTGGCGTCATCCGCATGGAACTTCCCCTTTATAGTGCCGTCGCACGTGTTGTACGTCACCGCGCTTTGCTAGAGCATTTTTTTTTCACAATCGTGTGTAGGCAAGGCCGTTTTAATGATCAAGTTGAAAAAAAACTTTGTTTTTTCTAGAGCCTGAAAAACATCATTTTTTAGAACCCGAAAAATGATCGTGTGTACGCGGCATAAGAACCCTTTCACACTGGGGCAGTTTTCAGGCATTTTAGCGCTAAAAATAGCTACTGAAAACTGCCTCCTATTCATTTGAATGGGTGCTTTCACACTGCGGCGGTGCGCTTACAGGGCGGTAGAAAAAGTCCTGCAAGCGGCATCTTTGGAGCACTGTAAATACCGTATTTATCGGGGTATTGCGCGCTCCGGTGTATAGCGCGCACCCCTAAAGTGGACCCGCATTCCTGTAAAAAAAACATTTTAGTACTTATAGTTTTGGTGTCTTGCGAGGCGTCCATCGGCGGCCTCGTCGGGTCCGGCTTCCGTTTGCGGCTTCGGTGGTGTCCTCCTTGTCGGGTCCGACGTCCTTCTGCGGTGTCCTCCCCGCTCGATCCCCGCTTCCCGCTCTGAGTTTGAACCACTGCGCCGGCATATACCGAGCGCAGTACACTCGGGTATAGTCGGGCAGGCTCGGCTCCTCTCGCGGTCACGTCCTGTACGTCCAGGGCGGCCTCGTCGGGTCCGGCGTCCGTCTGCGGCTTCGGTGGTGTCCTCCTTGTCGGGTCCGACGTCCTTCTGCGGTGTCCTCCCCGCTCGATCCCCGCTTCCCGCTCTGAGTTTGAACCACTGCGCCGGCATATACCGAGCGCAGTACACTCGGGTATAGTCGGGCAGGCTCGGCTCCTCTCGCGGTCACTTCCTGTACGTCCAGGGCGGCCTCGTCGGGTCCGGTGTCCGTCTGCGGCTTCGGTGGTGTCCTCCTCGTCGGGTCCGGCGTCCTTCTGCGGTGTCCTCCCCGCTCGATCCCAGCTTCCCGCCTGAGTGCAGTACACCCGGGTATAGTCGGGCAGGCTCGGCTCCTCTCGCGGTCACGTCCTGTACGTCCAGGGCGGCCTCGTTGGGTCCGGCGTCCGTCTACGGCTTCGGTGGTGTCCTCCTCGTCGGGTCCGGCGTCCTTCTGTGGTGTCCTCCCCGCTCGATCCCAGCTTCCCGCACTGAGTTTGAACCACTGCGCCGTGACCGCGAGAGGAGCCGATTTTGCCCTGGGCAAAAAAGTGCGCGGTATACGCCGATAAATACGGTACGCTCCAAAAACGCGCTTGCCCATTGAAATGAATGGGCAGCGCTTCCAAAGCACCTTAAAAGCACCTCGAAAGCACCGCAAAATGTTTATTTTTTTAAGGTCTCCTTGTCACCTGACCTTAAAAAAAAGGGACCCACTAAAACCCAAAAAAGTGCCGCAAAAGCACTGGCGCTTTAGCGGATGTGTGAAAGGGGTCTGAGTACTGTAGTTGCAAAAATGTGTATAGCTTTAGTAACACATTCCAAAACTGCGAAACCTCGTTCAGGCGTTAAGGTTTCTTTTTACCTTCTCACTAACGGAAGCCTAGAAAGCAGTAAAAACCTGACAGGGGTTCTAACTGCAAAATCAACTAAAAAAATATATATATATATATATATTTTTTTCTTTTTCTACCCCTTAGCAGTTGTAGTTCCTGTTTACTCTTCCTTTAACTTGAAACCGCCATGTTCCTGCAGATTGTAAATGACAACTTAGCATGCATGTGGAGAGAGCAGACGCAACTCAAATTTCTCAGTGTGCTTTTTCTTAGGCTGAATAACAATTGGTATCTGATTCCGGTAACTCATGCCCTCTGTAGAAGATAAAAGTTGAGCTTTCTAGAGATGGCCCTATACAAGAATTTCCTCTGTCCAGGATCATGTTTTAGAAACAAGTCCTCTTTGTTGTATAATGGAATTAACCTGCCACGCTTTTCCACTGGAGACACAAATAATTTGTGTGGCCAACTGGAAATCTTTTGCAGGAACACAAGTAAAATAATGGCGGTTGATAGGAGATGATAGATTTCACTCCCTCGTACAATGATTGTTGTTTTGCATCTTGAGAGCCTCTTGTGCTGAGCAACGGAGATAGAGAACTCAAGGCTGCAGGAAATAGTAACAAATTAAATGAATCTTACAACTTCTTGCAGCCTCATTGACATCTACATTAGGGTTAGCTAAGGCAGTGTTTCTCAACTCCAGTCTTCAAGGCGCCCCAACAGGTCATGTTTTCAGGATTTCCCTCAGATGAAATGGCTGTGTTAATTACTAAGGCAGTGAAACTGATTGAATCACCTGTGCAAAATGATGGAAAGCCTGAAAACATGACCTGTTGGGGCGCCTTGAGGACTGGAGTTGAGAAAATTCTCGTTCCAGTGTGCGGCCACTCTTCTAGACACACATAGGCAGGGCCGCCATCAGGAATTATGGGGCCCCTTACACAGCTTTAGGCATGGGCCCCCTGGAGCAGAGTACCAGGGGGGGGTGCTGCCGCCTGAAATTGAGAAGCGGGGGGGGGGGGCTGCCTGCAAACTGAGAAGCGGGGGGCCCTTTACAAAAAAAATAAGAAATAAAGAAAAATATATATATATATATAAAAAAGGGGGGTAGCCATCCGGGGCCCTGGGGACCTCTGGGCCCTTTAATAATAAAAAAAATATATATATATTGATTTTTTTTTTTAAAAAGGGGGGGTTGCCATCTGGGGCCCTGGGGACCTCTGGGCCCTTTAATAATTTATTTTTTATAAAAAGAAATTACAAAAAAAAGGGGGGTTGCCATCTGGGACCTCTGGGCCATTTAATAAAAAAATATATATATATATAAAAAAAATAATAAAAATAAAAATGTATAAAAAAAAGGGAGGGGGTTGCCATCCAGGGCCCTGGGGACCTCTGGGCCCTTTAATAAATATATTTATATATATATTTATATATATATAAAAGAAATAAAATAAAAAAAAATATTATTTTTTATAAAAAAAGGGGGGTTGCCATCCGGGCCCTGGGGATCTCCGGACCCCTAAAAAAAAATGGCCCTTTAATAAAAAATAAAATAAAAATATATTAACAAAATATATTTTTTTATAAAAATAAAATAAAAAAAGAGTGGGGTTGCCATCTGGGGCCCTGGAGGCCTCCGGGCCCCTGGGGATCTCCGGACCCCTAAAAAAAAAATATATATATATATTTTTATTTTTTTAAAGGAGGTTGCCATCCGGGCCCCTGGGGACCTCCGGGTCCCTTACAGGTGTACTGCCTGTACCCCCCTGATGGCGGCCCTGCACATAGGTGTGCACAGCCTATTGTATTAGGGTGTGCACCCCAAAGCTTAAACACGTATTGCCAATAACTCACAATGTTCATTCAGAAAGAGAAGGGACCAGTAAATTACATATTTACCGGCCCCTTCCCCCCACTCATCCTAAAACATCTCTGCAGCAACAGCCAGTGGGAAAGGACAGGAGGGAAGTCGGAAGCGTTGTGGGAGGAAGGGGGGAGGGCAGTAGGGGAAATCTGTGCTGCACAGGGGGATTAGGGTGCACACCTGGAACACCCTGTGCACACACCTATGTACACACATTAGGGTTAACTATACAGTGGTGAAAATTAGTTCATAAACAGCCATTTTCAAAAATGTTTGTTTGATTTTCTAATGATTAGTTATTTTACTAATTTCTTATCCAATTGAACAAAATTCTAAGCATGAATATGATTCCTGTTAGGAATCACATTTACTTCCATCTATTTCGAAATTGAATGTTAAAATTTGCAAAATTGTCGTAGCAATTTAACAAAAATTTGAGGAAAGGACTAATAAATTGGGCTTTAAGGGCACACAGTACCAATAGATGTAGAAAACTAGAAATTTATTTAGTATGAAATATCATAAAAGTGGAATGACATAAAATCAAAAGAAAATAGGTCAGCAACTAATACCACAGCTGTGATTACAACACTATACAATCATATCATATATAGGCTTCATTTAGAGAGCACAGTTACAGGTACAATGTTGAGTTGCATATCCAGTGTAGTATTCCAAGATTTGGTGAAGAGCTTGCTCTACATGTTACGCGCGTTAGCGCTTCCTCAGGAGCATAAGATATTGCATCTAAAAAATAGGTCGCATTGGGGGTAAACAAGCGACAATAGCGTGTTAGCCCCACAGTGGCTGGGCGGACAGGCTATATCAAGCCAGCCAAACGTGGGGAGATAATCAAAAACACTGATTTGTAAGCATACAAGTGTTCGGACAGTCAAGTGCTGGTAGGCACTAAAAATTCGGATCCAGGGATCGCTAGCATGCGGTAATTCAAAATTTCACAGAGCTGGGCTGAACAGGATATATATTAGCATATCATAGGGCAATCCAAAAGATCCTGGGTATATAAACCCAGGGGTATTGTGTAGGATTCCCAGAGCTAGTTCCTGCAGCCTGGTCAGCAAGGTGAAAACCGCATGTGTCCCCAGGAAAGCGATGACGCCGAACTTCAGCCCAGCTCTGTGAAATTTTGAATTACCGCATGCTAGCGATCCCTGGATCCGAATTTTTAGTGCCTACCAGCACTTGACTGTCCGAACACTTGTATGCTTACAAATCAGTGTTTTTGATTATCTCCCCACGTTTGGCTGGCTTGATATAGCCTGTCCGCCCAGCCACTGTGGGGCTAACACGCTATTGTCGCTTGTTTACCCCCAATGCGACCTATTTTTTAGATGCAATATCTTATGCTCCTGAGGAAGCGCTAACGCACGTAACATGTAGAGCAAGCTCTTCACCAAATCTTGGAATACTACACTGGATATGCAACTCAACATTGTACCTGTAACTGTGCTCTCTAAATGAAGCCTATATATGATATGATTGTATAGTGTTGTAATCACAGCTGTGGTATTAGTTGCTGACCTATTTTCTTTTGATTTTATGTCATTCCACTTTTATGATATTTCATACTAAATAAATTTCTAGTTTTCTACATCTATTGGTACTGTGTGCCCTTAAAGCCCAATTTATTAGTCCTTTCCTCAAATATCGTTATTTCGGGGCGTTGGCACATTATTTACTAGTGCATTCGCGGTGTCACCACGCGATGTATGCACATTAAAATAGGTCCCTCTCTTATCAAATTTAACAAAAATGTTCAGGAATTTCATAGAAAATTTGTACAAAAATGTTTATGTTCCGACGAAGATGTTTGTGTGAACCTACGTCTAAAAATCTATGGCCAGCTTAGGTTGTGGTTTTGGTACATTTGTATTTCTTGTAAATTTAAAATGGTAAAATCTGGAATTAAACCTTAATGCCAGAGCCAAGAGATTCTAGGCCAATACAAGAGTAATATTTCCAAACATCTTGGACAATTGTCACCTATGATAAGTGCACTCCGCTTAGGAGAATCGAATGACGTGTTCCTCTTCTTGTAGACTGATTAGTGCCAAAACTGCTGTTGACAGGTGAAAACTACGGTAGTTATTTCACTAATTTCTTATCTAATTGAACAAAGTTCTAAGCGTGAATGTGATTCCTCTTTGGAATCACATTTACTTCCATCTATTTCGAAATTGAATGTTAAAATTTGCAAAATTGTCGTAGCAATTTAACAAAAATGTTCAGGACTTTCATAAAAAATTTGTACAAAAATGTTTATGTTCTGACGAAGATGTTTGTGTGAACCTACGTCTAAAAATCTATGGCCAGCTTAGGTTGTGGTTTTGGTACATTTGTATTTCTTGTAAATTTAAAATGGTAAAATCTGGAATTAAACCTTAATGCCAGAGCCAAGAGATTCTAGGTCCATACAAGAGTAATATTTCCAAACATCTTGGACAATTTTCACCTAATGATAAGTGCACTCCGCTTAGGAGAATCGAATGACGTGTTCCTCTTCTTGTAGACTGATTAGTGCCAAAACTGCTGTTGACAGGTGAAAACTACGGTAGTTATTTGACTAATTTCTTATCCAATTGAACAAAATTCTAAGCGTGAATGTGATTCCTCTTTGGAATCACATTTACTTCCATCTATTTCGAAATTGAATGTTAAAATTTGGAACATTGTTGTGGCATTTGAACAAAATTTGCAGGACTTTCATAGAAAATTTGTACAAAATTTGAATGTTTTGACAAAGACGTTAGTGTGATGAACCTACGTCTAAAAATCTATGGCCAGCTTGGGTTGTGGTTTTTGGTACATTTGTATTTTTTGTAAATTAAAATATTAAAATCTGGAATTAAACATTAATGCCAGAGCCAAAATATTCTAGGTCCATACAAGAGTAATATTTCTGAAAATCTTGGAAAATTGTCACCAATGATAAGTGCACTCCACTTAGGAGAATCATGCCGCGTACACACAGTCGGAATTTTCAATGGAAAAAGTCTGACGGGAGTTTTTCATCGGATATTCCGACTGTGTGTATGCCCCATCTGACTTTTTCCATCTGAATTTTCGACGGACTTATATGGAGAACATGTTCTCTATTTTTCAGAAAATCAGTTCGTCTGTATAAAATTCCGACGCACTAAAAACTACGCATGCTCAGAATTAAGTTGACGCATGCTCGGAAGCATAGAACTTAATTTTTCCCGGCTCATCGTAGTGTTGTACGTCACCGCGTTCTTGGCGGTCGGAATTTGGTGTGACCGTGTGTATGCAAGACAGCTTGAGCTGAATTCCGTCGGAAAAACCATCCGAGTTTATTCCGACGGAAAGACTGGTCGTGCGTACAGGGCATCAGATGACGTGTTCCTCTTCTTGTAGACTGATTAGTGCCAAAACTGCTGTTAACAGGTGAAAACCACGGTAGTTATTTTACTCATTTCTTATCTAATTGAACAAAGTTCTAAGCGTGAATGTGATTCCTCTTTGGAATCACATTTACTTCCATCTATTTCGAAACTGAATGTTAAAATTTGGAACATTGTCGTAGCAATTGAACAAAAATTTTCAGGACTTTCATAGAAAATTTGTATGTTAGTACAAAATTCAAATGTTCCGATGAAGATGTTTGTGTGTATAAAAATCTATGGCCAGCTTGGGTTGTGGTTTTGGTACATTTGTATTTCTTGTAAATGAAAATGTTAAAATCTGGAATTAAACCTTAATGCCAGAGCCAAAAGTTTCTAGCTCCATACAAGAGTATTGTTTCCAAACATCTTGGACAATTGTCACCTATGATAAGTGCACTCCGCTTAGGAGAATCGGATGACGTGTTCCTCTTCTTGTAGACTAATTAGTGCCAAAACTGCTGTTGACAGGTGAAAACTACGGTAGTTATTTTACTAATTTCTTATCTAATAAGTTCTAAGCGTGAATGTGATTCCTGTTTGGAATCACATTTACTTCCATCTATTTCGAAATTGAATGTTAAAATTTGCAACATTGTTGTAGCATTTGAACAAAATTTGCAGGACTTTCATAGAAAATTTGTACAAAATTTTAATGTTTTGACGAAGATGTGAGGCCCCGTACACACGTCCGAGAAACTCGACGGGCAAAAACACATCGTTTTGCTCGTCGAGTTCCTTGTGAAGCCGCCGAGGATCTCGGCGAGCCAAGTTTCCCCATTGACTAACGAGGAAATAGAGAACATGGGGCCAGATCCTCAAAAGGGATACGCCGGCGTAACTGCTGTTACGCCGTCGTATCCCTGTTTCTAACTATGGAACTGATCCACAGAATCAGTTTCCCATAGTTAGGCAGAAGATCCGACATGTGTAAGGGACTTACACTGCCGGATCTTAGGATGCAGTACCGCATCCGCCGCTGGGGGCATTTCGTGTCGAAATGCCGCCTCGGGTATGCAAATTAGCACTTACGGAGATCCACGAAGCTTCGTTTTTTCTCCGTAAGTTTTAGTTTGCAAACGCAAAATTAGGGCTGCTTTTACAAAGTGTAAACTGTTTACACCATATAAAAGCAGACCCTTCTGTCCAGCGACGCGATTTTTTTTTTGTTTTGAATTTTTTTTTTTTCGCCGTATCTTTTTTTTTTCCCGACGCAACTTTATTGACCCGTCGCGATCCACAAAATGACGTCACGAGCATGCGCAGTACGGCCGGCGCGGGAGCGCGCCTAATTTAAATGGGAATCGCCCCCTGTTGAAGAGGAACGCCTTGCGCCGGACGGATTTAAGTTACACCGCTCAAAATTTCTAGGTAAGTGCTTTGTGGATCGGGCACTTAGGTAGAGGTTTTTGCGGCGGTGTAACTTAAATGGCAAAAATGACGTTGCGCCGGGTTTTTGAGGATCTGGCCCTTGTTCTCTATTTGGCTCGACGAGTTCCTCGTCGGTTTCCTCGGCCAAAAGTGTACACACGACGGGGTTTCTCGGCAGAATACGGCTCCGATCGAGTTTCTGGCTGAATTCTGCCGAGAAACTCGGTCGTGTGTACGGGGCCTTAGTGTGATGAACCTACGTCTAAAAATCTATGGCCAGCTTGGGTTGTGGTTTTTGGTACATTTGTATTTCTTGTAAATTCAAATGTTAAAATCTGGAATTAAACCTTAATGCCAGAGCCAAAAGATTCTAGGTCCATACAAGAGTAATATTTCTGAAAATCTTGGAAAATTGTCACCAATGATAAGAGGAGAATCGGATGACGTGTTCCTCTTCTTAAAAGTAGGCTTGGTTTTTCCCTGGGAATTCCCCAGGTTTTTGTTGTTATCCTCTTCTTGTAGACTGATTAGTGCCAAAACTGCTGTTGACAGGTGAAAACTAGTTATTGGTGTGAGCTGGAGATACAAGAAGGGCCTGAACTAGTACAAAGCAGTCTCTAGTTTGGTTATCTGAAGGGTTTTTTAAAAGTTGCATTTTCTATTTTGGGTATATACAGTAAGCATGCCTCCTTGTGTGTGCATGTGCGCGTTCCCCTATTTACACACACACACAGTAAGTGGAGTATCTGATGAGACATCGGTGTTTGGGTTATCTTCTCTAGTATCATGTACCTCACCCCCATACTAGAAGATAAGAGACATCTCAGACACTCTCCAGTCTTTTGTAAATAACTTCTGCTTATACCAGTGATTATACACCTGTTCTTGCACTTGTAACAATGGCTGCACCCTACAAACACCTTCTGTTAGTGATCTGCTAGACGTCTGACGCAACCTGCAGGAATGCTACAGGGGAGATGCTATTACCAAAGCTGGCCACATACTAGGAGGATTTATTTATTTATTTATTTTCAAAATTCTTTATTTATACACAACAAAGAGCATTTCCACACGGATCACAGTAACATTGTAAAACATAGTGCTATCCATAGGTATGCAAACGAACAAAACTCAGTCATATATACACTGGCCCAGATTCAGGTAGAATCGCGCAATATTTGCGTGGGCAAAGAGCAAAAATTTTTCTCTGCGCCCACGCAAATATTGCGCTTTGCCCGCGATTCACGGAGCAATTGCTCCGTAAATTGCGCGGGCGATATGTTAATCAGCCGTGCGTAAGGCTGCCTAATGTAAATGATCCCGCCGGGGGCGGGAATCATTTAAATTAGGCGCGCTCCCGCGCCGAGCGAACAGCGCATGCTCCGTCGGGAAACTTTCCCGACGTGCATTGCGGCAAATGACGTCGCAAGGACGTCATTTGCTTCTAAGTGAACGTGAACGGCGTCCAGCGCCATTCACGGTTCACTTACGTAAACGACGTAAAATTTGAACGTCGCGAGCGGGAAGCGCAGCTATACTTTAGCATTGGTTGCGCCTGCTATTAGCAGGAGCAGCCTTATGCTAAAGTGGCCGTACGGAAACTCCGTACCTTGCGTGCACAGGGCCCGCGCAACTTTTGTGAATCGGTGGTAGTATGCAATTTGCATACTATACGCCGATCACAAAGGCCGCGCCCCCTAGCGGCCAACGCAAGTATGCAGCCTGGGATGTGAAGGCATAAGGAGGCTTATGTCTGTCACATCCTAGGCTGCAGTCCGTGTAACGAGGTTCCTGAATCAGGAGCACTCGTTACACCGGAGCAAGTAAGCACTTGCGCCGCGCAACCTATGGGTGCGCGGGCGCAAGTGCTTCTTGAATCTGGGCCACTGTCATCAAATTCGTGCAATCAAGGATCCGCGGACCCGCTCACTTTTTCCTAATTTCTAAGAAGTAGCAAAGAAAAGAGAATTAGTAAACAGTAGCAACTCCCAAGACGTAGCTTGGGGAGCCAGGAAGGGTAGCTGCCCCGTGGGGAAAATTCCCGGTTGGGGGGTGCAGGGAGAGGGAGGGGGGAAGAAAAAGGGGGGGGAGAACCCGCGATCATGGGTCCACGTGTCTATCAGTCTCATCCGCATTTTGCTTGGTCTGGTATGTCTGCATCTACACTATCGAGGGCACAAGTCTATCCCCCAGTTCTAGGTCTGGTCTCTAAGACTTTGTCCTTCATCTGAGTAGATGTAGATGTTCCACAACTGCCATGTTTTTTTGTAAGCTTCCTGTCTGTCTTGGCTTGAAAGAATCAAATCTTCCATCCTACTAATGTCGTCCACTTTCCGCAGCCACATTGCTACAGTCGGTGGGTCTGGGGATTTCCAGCAGATGGGGATGCATGCCTTAGCGGCGTCAAAAAGGTGTCGGAGGATTTATTTTTTATAAACACGGGTAGGGATGTCATTGGCGTGTAACAGAAGAAAGGCTGGGTCGTCGGGGAGCTGTCGATCCGTAAACTTTTGGGAGATCCTCCTGACCTCTGTCCAGAAAGGGCCTCAACCTTGGGCAGGACCAAAAAATATGGAGTAGCGTGCCCGTCTCGTTCTCCGAACGATGGTATAGAAATTTAGAAAAAGAAATTGTCAGGACATTTGATAGTACTGTTATAGCAAATTTTCGTGCGAAAAATTGGAAAACTTTTTTTTTCTGTTTGAATATTTTATTGTTTTCATAAGGCATAACAAAGGTCATAATAATAGTACCGTTCATATTTGTACAATACAATGAAAAGAATACATTTCAAAAAATAAAAACAAGCAATTTTAACTATACATCTCTCGTTAACTACCGTATGTACTCGAGTATAAGCCAACCCGAATTTAGCCGAGGCACCTAAGTTTACCACAAAAAACTGGGAAAACGTATTGACTCGAGTATAAGCCTAGGGTGGGAAATGCAGCAGCTACTGTAAGTGGAAAAGAGGGTCAACAGTGCCCATTTTCCGCCTCACTGTGCCCATTTTCCGCCTCACTGTGCCCATTTTCAGCCTCACTGTGCTCATATGCAGCCTCACTGTGGCCATTTTCAGCCTCACAGTGCCCATTTTCAGCCTCACTGTGCCCATATGCAGCCTCACTGTGGCCATTTTCAGCCTCACAGTGCCCATTTTCAGTCTCACTGTGCCCATATGCAGCCTCACTGTGCCCATTTTCAGCCTCACAGTGCCCATTTCAGCCTCACTGTGCCCATATGCAGCCTCACTGTGCCCATATGCAGCCTCACTGTGCCCATGTACCTTTGATCCGCTGTGTCAGTATTGGTGAGGAGGGAAGGGATTTGCACCTGATTATGCTATACATTGTCCCCTCTCAGATGATTCACAGCAGGGCTGTAGGTATAGGAAGTCTGCGCGTCCACTGTAACAAAGCCCCGCCTCCTCCTCATCCCTCTCACATGATTCACAGCAGGGCTGTAGGTATAGGAAGTTCGCGCGTCCATTGTAACAAAGCCCCGCCTCCTCCTCATCCCTCTCAGATGATTCACAGCAGGGCTGTATGTATAGGAAGTCTGCGCGTCCACTGTAACTAAGCCCCGCCTCCTCCTCGTCCCTCTCAGATGATTCACAGCAGGGCTGTAGGTATAGGAAGTCCGCACGTCCACTGTAACAAAGCCCTGCCTCCTCCTCGTCACAGGCGGACGAGGACGACATGGGGCTTTTTAACAGTGGACGGTGTGGACGGCGCGGTCTTCCTATACATATAGCCCTGCTGAGAATCATCTGAGAGGGACGAGGAGGAGGTGCCGCTTTGTTACAGTGGATGGCGCAGGCGGCGCGGATGGCGCGGACTTCCTATACATATAGCCCTGCTGAGAATCATCTGAGAGGGACGAGGAGGAGGCGGGGCTTTGTTACAGTCGATGGCGCGGATGGCGCAGACGGCGCGGATTTCCTATACATACAGTCCTGCTGAGAATCATCTGAGAGGGATGAGGAGGAGGCGCGGCTTTGTTACAGTGGATGGCGCAGGCGGCGCGGACGGCGCGGATTTCCTATACATACAGCCCTGCTGAAAATCATCAGAGGGGACAATGTACAGCGGAATCAGGTTTCTTTCCCTCCTCATCAAGACTGACACGGTGGGAGAGGAGACCCTCACACGAGTATAAGCCGAGGGGGGCTTTTTCAGCACACAAAAAAAATGTGCCATTTTAACTGTGGGCAGCTGAAGCTTCTTCCTGTTCACTTCCTGGATTTACATCCAGGAAGTGTGGCGGTTCTAATTCATACTATGATTTAGGCATGGGGGTCTTTAGCTACACCTGTAATAAAGTTTGGTTTGACATGGAACATACGTATCGGCCTAAAGTGAGGAAGAAATTTGTTTTTTATATATATATTTTTTGGGGGATATTTATGTTTTCAAAAAGATCAAAGATCAAAAGAAAGCTCTATTTGTGGGGAAAAAAGGACGTCAATTTTGCGTCGCACCACCGCGCAATTATCGGTTAAAACATTGGATTCAGGCGAGTTGTTAGAATCACAATCGGGTGGTTTTTTTTAAATCGTTGCCGTACATACCGTTTTATAGATATATGTTCACCGCGGCTTCCGGGTATGGGCTGCGGCGCTGGGCGTTCCTAATTGATTGACAGGCTTCCGACCGTCGCATACAGCGCGTCACGAGTTGCCGAAAGAAGCCGAACTGCGAGTCGGCTCTATAAGGCATCTGCGCACCGACGTTCGGCTTCTTTCGGCAACTCGTAACGCGCTGTATGCGCCGGTCGGAAGCCTGTCAATCAATTAGGAACAAAAACCAAAAATGGGTGGACTGACCCTTTAAGTACTTTTTTTTTTAAACAAACATCTCTGTTATACAATTATTTTATAAGCTGGTCTAGGAGAATGCCTCCATTTTTTTTTTTTGGAATGAGTGAATGAATTTGGGGGATTGCACATGGTCTGAGATGAAGGACCGACCCCCTGATAGTTTTTCAATGAGGAGGTCTCCCGGGGTTAATGACCTGACATCATGATTAAAGCTGACCATTTGTAATGTGTCTGGTCCATGGGGGTAGAGTCCTGAAAAGGTTAATGTTCTAAAAAGAAGAGGCCTTTTTGTCCTGCACCTGCCCCTCTTCTAGGCGGAGAAAGGGGGGCCTGCGGGGGGGGCCTGCGGGGGGGGCCTGCGGAGAGTAACAAAGGGGTGGAAGAGACACTATTAGAGAGGAAGGTGAGAGGTCTGATAGTAATGATCACAAGGAAGACACTCACCCAGATAAAGGCTTCCTCATCCAAACTGACAGATTAAGTCGAAAAATATACAGCGACCCGACGGAGGGAAGTCATGAAGAACATAAAATAAATTATGTAAATCTAGGGTTAAATCTTCTCTACGATATGTGAGCTTTCTGTACCAGGAGGTCGGGGGTGTGAGGTTTTCTCACCAACACTAATCCTCCTTGTACCCTAACACTAATCTCACCATTAACCCTCCTTGTACCCTAACACTAATCCCAACATTAATCCTCCTTGTACTCTAACACTAATCTCAACATTAACCCTCCTTGTACCCTAACACTAATCCCAACATTGACCCTCCTTGTATCCTAACACTAATCTCAACATTGACCCTCCTTGTATCATAACACTAACCTCAACATTGACCCTCCTTGTACCCTAACACTAATCTCAACATTAACCCTCCTTGTATCCTAACACTAATCTCACCATTAACCCTCCTTGTATCCTAACACTAATCTCAACATTAACCCTCCTTGTATCCTAACACTAATCTCACCATTAACCCTCCTTGTATCCTAACACTAATCGCAACATTAACCCTCCTTGTACTCTAACACTAATCGCAACATTAACCCTCCTTGTACTCTAACACTAATCCCAACATTGACCCTCCTTGTACCCTAGCACTAATCTCAACATTGACCCTCCTTGTACCCTAACACTAATCCCAACATTGACCCTCCTTGTACCCTAACACTAATCCCAACATTAACCCTCCTTGTACCCTAACACTAATCCCAACATTGACCCTCCTTGTACCCTAACACTAATCCCAACATTGACCCTCCTTGTACCCTAACACTAATCCCAACATTAACCCTCCTTGTACTCTAACACTAATCTCAACACGACTCCTCCTTGTACCCTAACATTAATCTCAACAGCAACCCTCCTTGTAACTTAACACTAATCCAAACATTAACCTTCCTTGTATCCTAACACTAATCTCAACATTAACCCTCCTTGTACCCTAACACTAATCTCACCATTAACCCTCCTTGTATCCTAACACTAATCTCAACATTGACCCTCCTTGTACCCTAACACTAATCTCACCATTAACCCTCCTTGTATCCTAACACTAATCCCAACATTGACCCTCCTTGTACCCTAACACTAATCTCACCATCAACCCTCCTTGTATCCTAACACTAATCGCAACATTAACCCTCCTTGTACTCTAACACTAATCCCAACATTGACCCTCCTTGTACCCTAACACTAATCCAAACATTAACCCTCCTTGTACCCTAACACTAATCTCAACATTGACCCTCCTTGTACCCTAACACTAATCTCACCATCAACCCTCCTTGTATCCTAACACTAATCGCAACATTAACCCTCCTTGTACTCTAAGGCCCTGTACACACGGCCGAGGAACTCGACGTGCCAAACACATCGAGTTCCTCGGCCAGTTCAGCCCTGAAGCCGCCGAGGAGCTCGGCGGGACGAGAGCTCCCATAGAACGAGGAAATAGAGAACATGTTCTCTATTTCCTCGTCGAGCTCCTCGTCAGCTTCCTCGGCCGAAAGTGTACACACGACCAGTTTCCTCGGCAGAATTCAGCCAGAAACTCGGTCGGAAGCTGAATTCTGCCGAGGAAACTGGTCGTGTGTACGGGGCCTCCTTGTACCCTAACACTAATCTCAACACTAATCCTCCTTGTACCCTAACACTAATCTCAACATTGACCCTCCTTGTACCCTAACACTAATCCCAACATTAACCCTCATGTACCCTAACACTAATCTCACCATTAACCCTCCTTGTACCCTAACACTAATCCCAACATTGACCCTCCTTGTACCCTAACACTAATCCCAACAATAACCTTCCTTGTACTGTCTTCTAAGGGTCCTGTGTAATGATGGGGGTAGTATAGGGAGGGGGTCCTGTGTAATGATGGGGTAGTATTGGGAGGGGGTCCTGTGTAATGATGGGGTAGTATTGGGAGGGGGTCCTGTGTAATGATGGGGGTAGTATTGGGAGGGGGTCCTGTGTAATGATGGGGGTAGTATTGGGAGGGGGTCCTGTGTAATGATGGGGGTAGTATAGGGAGGGGGTCGTGTAATCATGGGGTTGTATAGGGAGGGGGTCCTGTGTAATGATGGGGGTAGTATAGGGAGGGGGTCCTGTGTAATGATGGGGGTAGTATTGGGAGGGGGTCCTGTGTAATGATGGGGTAGTATTGGGAGGGGGTCCTGTGTAATGATGGGGGTAGTATTGGGAGGGGGTCCTGTGTAATGATGGGGTAGTATTGGGAGGGGGTCCTGTGTAATGATGGGGGTAGTATTGTTTGCTTTTTGGGATGTTAGGGGGGGAGGGGAGAGAAAAATCGCATGGGGGGGGGATCTATAATAAGTTGGCCCAGGGTCCATTCAATATTAAAGACAGACCTGTAAGTAGTTACAGAAGTTTTGTTTTTTTGGAATAAAGGTTTTACATAAATAATCGCTGATGACTGTGAGCGCCCCTGTCAGTGGTGATTGGTTGTATAGATATATCCCTATAGATGGTCTTCCTTTGTAAGCCTCCTATGGGGAGCGGAGTTGGTGAGGTACGGACACGATCGGGAGGAGGAGGGAGGATCGAGCGGAGCAGAGTTCACTTCTTCCAATCAATTAGTCCATTAATTAAATCCATCAAGTGAGTATTTAAAGATTCTACTTCTGCTTAACGAGCGGCGCTCACGTGACGGACATTTAATAACATTCCCGCCACTTCATTCCATAGAGCGCACGTAACGGACCGGTTTGAAGTTAATGAAAATATCATTTGAAAACCCCCCGACATTTGTCTCCATGGATCTCTATAGCGTCCGCTCATTTTCTGTAATTAATGCGGAAGATAAAGACGCTGCGTCATTAAAAAAAAAAAAAGCAGAAAAATATCATAATAAAAAAAAAAAAACCTGTCCAAAACCCAATGACTTGCAGAACCAAGAGTACGTGTTTATATCGGAGGAGGATAGGAAGGAGCAGAAGCCATAGCTGGTTAAACAAGGGGGACCAATAGCAACGGATGCCCGGGTCCCCCATTTTGAACTGATGGGGCCCGGGTCCAGCTGTATTTTAGATTTCTGCATAGACATGCATGACCGTATCCCCTAACCCATAGACATAGCAACGATCTTTACCTATGACTACCTTGAGAAGGTAGGACAGTACAGCCAGCCCCCCTGCTCAGCAGATGCCCAGGTCTCTCTTTTTGAACTGATGGGGCCGGGCCCATTACAGGGGGGCTGGCAGCGTTGCAGGGGGAGGCAGAATATGATCAGTGTCTACAGTAGGACAGTACAGGCAGCCTTCCTGCTCAGTAGATGCCTGGGCCCCCCTTTTTGAACTGATGGGGCCCGGGTCCAGCTATATTTTAGATTTCTGCATAGACATGCATGACTGTATCCCCCTAATGCATAGATATAGCAATGGTCTTTACCTATGACTACCTTCAGAAGGTAGGACAGTACAGCCAGCCCTATTGCTCAGCAGATACTTGGGCCCCCCTTTTTGAACTGATGGGGCCCGAGTCCATTACTGGAGGGCTGGCAGTGTTGCAGGGGTTGGCAGAATATAATTTGGTGTCTGCAGTAGGACAGTACATCCAGCACTCATATTTAGCAGATGCCCGGGCCCCCCTTTTTGAACTGATGGAGCCCGGGTCCAGTACAGGAGGACTGTCAGTGTTGCAGGGGGAGGCAGAATATGATTGGTGTCTGCAGTTGGACAGTACAGGCAGCCTTCCTGCTCAGCAGATGCCCGCCCCCCCCTTTTTGAACTGATAGGTCCCGGGTCCAGTACAGGAGGGCTGGCAGCATTGCAGGGGGAGGCAGAATATGACCAGTGTCTACAGTCGGACAGTACACCCAGCTCTCCTGCTCACCAGATGCCTGGGCCCCCTTTTTTGAACTGATGGGGCCCGGGTCCAGTACAGGAGGGCTGGCAGCATTGCAGGGGGAGGCAGAATATGATCAGTGTCTACAGTCGGACAGTACATCCAGCCCTCCTGCTCAGCAGATGCCCGGGCCCCCCTTTTTGAACTGATGGGGCCGGGGTCCATTACAGGAGGGCTGGCAGTGTTGCAGGGGAGGCAGAATATAATTTGGTGTCTGCAGTAGGACAGTACATCCAGCACTCATGCTCAGCAGATGCCTGGGCCCCCCTTTTTGAACTGATGGAGCCCGGGTCCAGTACAGGAGGACTGGCAGTGTTGCAGGGGAGGCAGAATATAATTTGGTGTCTGCAGTAGGACAGTACATCCAGCACTCATGCTCAGCAGATGCCTGGGCCCCCCTTTTTGAACTGATGGGGCCCGGGTCCAGTACAGGAGGGCTGGCAGCATTGCAGGGGGAGGCAGAATATGACCAGTGTCTACAGTCGGACAGTACATCCAGCACTCATGCTCAGCAGATGCCCGGGCCCCCCATTTTGAACTGATGGAGCCCGGGTCCAGTACAGGAGGACTGGCATTGTTGCAGGGGGAGACAGAATATAATTTGGTGTCTGCAGTAGGACAGTACATCCAGCACTAATGCTCAGCAGATGCCCGGGCCCCCCTTTTTGAACTGATGGAGCCCGGGTCCAGTACAGGAGGACTGGCATTGTTGCAGGGGGAGACAGAATATAATTTGGTGTCTGCAGTAGGACAGTACATCCAGCACTAATGCTCAGCAGATGCCCGGGCCCCCCTTTTTGAACTGATGGAGCCCGGGTCCAGTACAGGAGGGCTGGCAGCATTGCAGGGGGTGGCAGAATATAATTTGGTGTCTGCAGTAGGAAAGTACATCCAGCCCTCCTGCTCAGCAGATGCCCGGGCCCCCTATTTTGAACTGATGGGGCCCGGCTCCAGCTGTATTTTAGATTTCTGCATAGACATTCATGACCGTATCCCTCTAACCCATAGACATAGCAACGGTCTTTACCTATGACTACCTCGAGAAGCCTGTTATTAAGTCAGATATTTTACTACAGGAGCCAGCCTGCGGACGCCTAAAAATAGCCGCCGCGTTCCGACCAGATAAGGGGCACTGTGGGAGGATCAATAAACCATTTCCACCAAATGCAACATTAATTCATGAATCTTTTTCTCTTACTCCCCCAATAAAGATGACAGGTAATCCGATGAGCCGGGGGCTGGGTGACAGGCGCGGCTGCTGGCATTGGGTGATGGTGTAAGAGGGTTCCTTTATGAAATAGCATTGTCTCAGGTTCCAGGCGCCAGACGCTCGTCTCTCATCCAGCAATCATACACACTAAGAGGCAAGGGAGGGGGATGGGGGGGGGGATATTAGGGAAGAAAAATAAAACTTATATGCACAATCTCTGATTTTTTTTTGTTGCTGCATTAATGTCCTTGCTTGTTTTTTAAAGGACCAGTACATCTAAAATTCAATCTGCTAATTAAATTGTATGTATACCACGCCTGGAACCCCCATATCTGCCAGACTTGGCAATCACCACGACTTTGATAATGGAACTTGATAACACAAGATCTGAAAAGGGAAGCGTATAATTTCTTATTATTAAATATAATAGAGAGAAAAGGAGGTCAGATGAAGTTGTATTCGCTGGGATTAGTGACAGGAAGTCGCGGGTGCGTCATCAAATAGCTCTGCTCAGCAGCAGCAGAAATTTGTTATACACAAGTTCAGTTTTGGAAAGCTCTCAGAAATGTTTAACAGCAATTAAAATTTCATTTTAAGGAAAAAAAGATTTTAGTGATGGGCAGCAGATGCCATTGTATTCTATAAAGTCCTTGCTGTCATTGCCAAGTAGATACATGCAAAGGAAAATCAATGGTGCCTTTTAAATAAAAATCTATAACCATATGAAAAGAAGTTGGGAGCTCTGCCCTGTGATCGGGCAATTATTCAAAAACTTAATAGTGCATCATGTGCAAATTAAATTCATTTTTTTTTTAATATTTACTATCTGTTAAAAATAACGTAATTGTGCATCATGTGCAAATTAAATTCATTTTTTTTATATATATTTTCTATCTATTAAAAATAACGTAATAGTGCATCATGTGCAAATTAAATTCAATTTTTTTATATTTTTCCTATCTATTAAAAATAATGTAATAGTGCATCATGTGCAAATTAAATTCAATTTTTTTTTATATTTTTTATCCAGTAAAAATAGTGTAATAGTGCATCATGTGCAAATTAAATAAAACATTGTTTTAAATAATTTCTATCCATTAAAAATAACGTAATAGTGCATTGTGTGTAAATTAAATCAATTTTTTTTTTATATTTTCTATTCATTAAGAATAACTTTACAGTGCATCATGTGCAAATTAAATTCAATTTTTTTTAATCCATTAAAAAAAACTTAATAGTGCATCTTGGGTAAATTAAATAAAAAAATATGTTATATTTTCTATCCATTAAAAATAACCTAATAGTGCATCGTGTGTAAATTAAATTCAATTTTTTTATATATATTTTCTATCCATTAAGAATAACGTAATAGTGCATCATGTGCAAATTAAATTCAATTTTTTTATATTTTTTTTATCCATTAAAAAAACTTAATAGTGCATCATGTGCAAATTAAATTCAATTTTTTTTTATATTTTTTAATCCATTAAAAATAACTTAATAGTGCATCTTGTGTAAATTAAATAAAAAAAATTGTTATATTTTTTATCCATTGAAAATAACCTAATAGTGCATCGTGTGTAAATTAAATTCTATTTTTTTATATATATTTTCTATCCATTAAGAATAACGTAATAGTGCATCATGAGCAAATTGAAAAAAAAAATTTTAAAATATTTTTTATCTATTAAAAATAACTTAATAGTGTATCGCTGTAAATTAAATTCTATTTTTTATATATATATATATATTTTCTATCCATTAAGAATAACGTAATAGTGCATCATGTGCAAATTAAATTAAATTTTTTTATATTTTTTTTATCCGTTAAAAATAACTTAATAGTGCATCGTGTGCAAATTAAATTCTATTTTTTTTATATTTTTTATCCATTAAAATTTTTTTTTTTTTAATATTTCCTATCCATTAAAAATAACGTAATAGTGAATTGTGTGTAAATTTAATTCAATTTTATATATATATATATATATATATATATATATATATATATATATATATATATATATATATATATATATATATATATATATGATATAATATATATATATATATATATATATATATATATATATATATATATGTATATATATAATATATATATATATTCTATCCATTAAGAATTAATAGTGCATCATGTGCAAATTAAATTCAATTTTTTTATATTTTTTTATCCATTAAAAATAACTTAAAAGTTCATCATGTGTAAATTTAATTACATTTTTTGTTATATTTTCTATCCATTAAAAATAATGTAATAGTGCATTGTGTGTAAATTAAATTCAATATAGTTTTTTTTTATCCATTAGAAAATAACTTAAAAGTGCATCATGTGTAAATGAAATAAAAAATGTTGTTATATTTTCTATCCATTAAATATAACTTAATAGTGCATCATGAGCAAATTCAATTCAATTTTTAAAATATTTTCTATCCATTAAAAATAACTTAATAGTGCATCATGTGCAAATTAAATATTTTTTTTTTATTATTTTTATTCATTAAAAAATAACTTAATAGTGCATCATGTGCAAATGAAATATTTTTTTTTTTTATATATTTTTAAAAATAACCTAATAGTGCATCATGTGCAAATAAAATTCTACCATCTATGTACAGAACGACTCCAGGTAGCCATATTGCATTGCATTTTACAGAAAATTACAGTGGCAGCAGATTGAAAAGGAAAGGTAATTTTTAATAACATTCAATTACAATATGACTTGTGTCACAATTGTAGGCACTATGGGCCAGATTCACATAGAATTGCCCTGGCGCAGCGTAAGTTACGGCGGCGTAGTGTATTTCTCGGCGCGTATTTCAAATTGGGCAGGTAGGGGGCGTGATTCATTTAAATGAAGCGCGTCCCCGCACCGATTGAAATGCGCATGCTTCGTTTCGTAAAATTTCCCGCCGTGCCTTGCGCGAAATGACGTCGCACCGACGTCATTTTTTGAACTTAGACGTGAGTTACGTCCTTTCCTATTCACGGACGACTTATGCAAAAAAAAAATCAAAATTTGACGCAGGAACGACGGCCATACTTTAACATGGCAAGTCTATCTATACGCCGCAAAATAGCAGCTTTAACTATACGCCGGGAAAAGCCGACTAGCGACAACGTAAGAGAATGCGAACGCCGCGTGTACCTTTGTGAATCGACGGAAAAAGCTAATTAGCATACCCGACGCGGAAAATGACGCAAACTCCACCCAGCGGGCACCGAAGTATTGCACCTACGATCTGAAGGCGTACGAAGCCGTACGCCTGTCGGATCGAAGCCAAAAGCCGTTGTATCTTGGTTTGAGGATTCAAACTAAAGATACGACGCGGCAAATTTGAAAGTACGCCGGTGTATCAGTAGATACGCCGGCGTACTTGCTCTGAGAATCTGGCCCTATATCATTTTTTTTTATTTATTTGCTAACTTTTTCCCCCCACAAAAGTGGAGTTACCCTTTAATTGAACAAGCTGAAGTTGGAAGCTGATTGGCTGCACCAGCTGCACCAGATTTATACATTTTTAATAACTCAAACCCAAAGTTCCATTTTTTACTTTTTAGATACAATTAGGTAGGTTCACAGAGCTCACAGCTGTCCTGGAGAGAAGGTTGGTGGATTTGGGGAATGGGGTAGATTTTTTTGTCTAACACAAAAATGTGTACTAAAGGATGTTGTGTGTGTGTTTTTTATTTTTTTTAATTGTTATCTTTTATACAACAATAAATATTTTATTCTTGCAACAAAATGTACAAAATCACAGCAAAATCTAAACATATTTTCACGTAAAGTGCTATAACTGAACACTAAAACAACATACTAATTTTCATCATTTTTTTATTATTATTGTTATTGAATATTATTTTTTTTTTAATTGTTATCTTTTATACAACAATAAATATTTTATTCTTGCAACAAAATGTACAAAATCACAGCAACATATAAACATATTTTCATGTAAAGTGCTATAACTGAACACTAAAACAGCATAAAACATATTAAGTTTTTTTTTTATTATTATTATTTATTATCCCAAGTGTGCCTAAATGCTTTTTTTGTGGGCAGCTGACACAGTTTAATGAAACAAACCAGGCGCAGGGATTCATTTACTGCAACAAAAGTGGTGCAACAATGGATGTGTTGTCAACAGCAACCTGTCAGGTTTTATCTTCCAAATGAGAAAAGATTATTGATAACAGCTCCACTTGTTCCAATGCTATAGAAATACAGAGCTGCCTGTCCAGGTTGTTCTCTGCTCTTGCTTCCAGTTGTGCACACAGATTGTTTGTTACAGATATTTAGATTGTGCAGGCAATTGTATGCATTGTGTGTTCACATCAGTCCCTGCACCCAGGAGCTTACAATCTAAGGTCCCTATCTCAGTGTCCCTATCTCTATCTCATTAGAATGTGGGAGGAAGCCCATGAAAGCACAGGGAAAGCATGCAAACTCCATGCAGATAGTGTCCTGGATGGGTTTCAATGACATCAGAAGATCTAACCTGGCGCATGCAGCCTTGTAAGCCCCCAAGAGCTTACAATCTAATATTCCTATCTCACATATACATAATAGGGACAAATTATGGAGTTAATTAACCTACCAGCATATATTTAGAGTGTGGGAGGAAGCCCATGCAAGCACAGGGAGAGCATGCAAACTCCATGCAGATAGCGTCCGGGTTGGGTTTCAATGACATCAGAAGATCCAACCTGGCGCATGCAGCCTTGTAAGCCCCCAGGAGCTTACAATCTAAGATCCCTATCTCACATATACATAATAGGGCCAAATTATGGAGTTAATTAACCTACCAGCATATATTTAGAGTGTGGGAGGAAGCCTATGCAAGAACAGGGAGAGCATGCAAACTCCATGCAGAAAGTGTCCTGGTTGGGATTCAGGGGCATCAGAAGATCTAACCTGGCACATGTATCCTTGTAAGCAGGGCTGTCTTAATAGCATCATGGGCCCCTGTGCAAAGTTATGCTCTGGGGCCCCTATGACAGTGCAGGTAAACAGACATCAAGTAGGTAGGAGGCAGACTGCCTCCCATGTGTATCCATCACTCTCAGTGCCATCATGGGGCCCCCATTTTCGGGGCAGCGTGGCCTCAAGGACCAGCTGCTTTGGGGAAAGTGCAGGGGCCCCCCATGCAGCTGGGGCCCCTGGGCAGTGCCCAGGAGTGCCCTCTCATTAAGACAGCCCTGCTTGTAAGCCCTCAGGAGCTTACAATCTAAGAGGAGGAAGCCCATGCAAGCACAGGGAAAGCATGCAAACTCCATGCAGATAGTGTCCTGGTTGGGATTCAGGGGCATCAGAAGATCTAACCTGGCACATGCAGCCTTCTAAGCCCCCAGGAGCTTACAATCTAAGATCCCTATCTTACATATACATAATAGGGCCAAATTATGGAGTTAATTAACCTACCAGCATATATTTAGAATGTGGGAGGAATCCCATGCAAGCACGGGGAAAGCATGCAAACTCCATGCAGCTTACAATCTAAGATCCCTATCTCACATTTACATAATAGGGCCAGATTATGGAGTTAATTAACCTACCAGCATATATTTAGAATGTGGGAGGAAGCCTATGCAAGCACAGGGAGAGCATGCAAACTCCATGCAGATAGTGTGATGGTTGGGATTCAGGGGCATCAGAAGATCTAACCTGGCACATGCAGCCTTCTAAGCCCCCAGGAGCTTACAATCTAAGATCCCTATCTCACATATACATAATAGGCCAAATTATGGAGTTAATTACCTACCAGCATATATTTAGAATGTGGGAGGAATCCCATGCAAGCACGGGGAAAGCATGCAAACTCCATGCAGATTAATCTCTAAGATCCCTATCTCACATATACATATTAGAGCCAATTTAGACTGGAGTTAATTAACCTACCAGCATATATAAGGGCGAGCATGCAAACTCAATGCAGATAGTGTCCTGGTTGGGTTTCAATGACATCAGAAGATCTAACCTGGCGCATGCAGCCTTGTAAGCCCCCATGAGCTTACAATCTAAGATCCCTATCTTACATATACATAATAGGGCCAATTTATAGAGGAGTTAATTAACCTACCACAGCATATCTTTGGAGTGGGGGGGGGGGGGGGGACACATGCAAGCACAGGTAGAACATGCAAACTCCATGCAGATAGTGTCCTGTTTGGGATTCATTGACCCCAGGAGAGCTAGCCTGGCACATGCAGAAGTCCATTCACCTGCAGTGATCTGAGATGCCTTCACATGCCCTGCTCTGCCATCCCTATCTCTGAGAACAGGTGCATGGGGCTGTGAGCCTACCCTGGAATTTCAATTTTTCCGGGGCTGTGTGCAGCCTGTGATTGGTCCTCCAGAGCTGTGAGTGTCATGCAAATGTAGCCACACCAGCAGGCAGTCTGGAGATCAGTGGGGACTCAGTGCTGAGGAGGGGAGGGAGTGCAGCCTGTGTGTGCAAACTGGAATCCAAGACACCCCCCCAATAAAAAGAAATAATAATAAAATATAGCAACCCCCCACCCCCCCCCCCCACCCCTCTCCTCCCACCACACCTTCTCCCTGCATCTCCATCATCCTCATCCTCTCCTCTTTCTCCCTATGTACTCAGGATGAGCAGCAAGGAAGAGGTCACTAAGTGCGCCCCAGCCACACTCTCCAGCTTCACCATCCAGTCCA